>NW_027411755.1:102584346-102603835 GCF_047663935.1 Musca autumnalis
CATCATCATCATCATCATCATCATCATCATCATCATCATCATCATCATCATCATCATCATCATCATCATCATCATCATCATCATCATCATCATCATCATCATCATCATCATCATCATCATCATCATCATCATCATCATCATCATCATCATCATCATCATCATCATCATCATCATCATCATCATCATCATCATCATCATCATCATCATCATCATCATCATCATCATCATCATCATCATCATCATCATCATCATCATCATCATCATCATCATCATCATCATCATCATCATCATCATCATCATCATCATCATCATCATCATCATCATCATCATCATCATCATCATCATCATCATCATCATCATCATCATCATCATCATCATCATCATCATCATCATCATCATCATCATCATCATCATCATCATATTATTATTATTATTATTATTATTATTATTATTATTATTATTATTATTATTATTATTAGTATTATTATTATTATTATTATTATTATTATTATTAATATTAACCCTACATTAAATCCAATAGAAGACGACAGCCGTTTAGAATTCAACAGCTGATTACAACTTAACTGCTGTTTAGAACTAAACAGCTGTTTAGAACCTTAAATGAATTGTTTATTTCTAAGGACAATAAATTAAAAGAAAATAGAAATAAGTATTTACCGTTATATTTAATATATAAGAAGGAATAAAATCAATAAGTTTTTATCAGCCGAATTGTTGGCATCAAAAAAATATTTCTTTTATTAAAGCACTACAAAGTGCTGAAAATATAAATATTGCCTTGGCGCTATTGAGTGCCTGCAAGAAAACCAAAAGTGAAATTTTCTGCCAGTGGCGTTTTTAGTCGCCGGCAACACAACCTAGGTAGGTCCTTAATAATACAAAGGAAACAAAGTTTTGCTCCCACACCACATGGCAAAGAGCGCGAGAAGCCAAGCTTGTCCAGATTCCACCAACTGAGAAGCCTAAACACAAAAGAGGTGGAAAAATAGTGAGACTTCGACGATAATTGGCTGACCTAAAAAACGAATTTTTGCTGACCCTCCTCCACCATTGAACATGGCGTCGGAGCTGTGGATTTTGGTAGATGAAATTGAGTCTCAAATGAAACAAAAACCAAAAACATCCTAATAAAAACAAAACAAAAGAGAAATTTATGTCATTTTATTTCAATATGGTACAATTATCTAATTCAATTTACAAACACAAACATTAAAAACACAATTAAAATCTAAAAATTGTTGTAATTTACACATAATTTATCAATATAAAACAAACAAATTTTCACACTATTATGGAACTTATTTAAAACGAAAAAAAAAACACGAGAACTATGAGCTGTTAGAAATAGCGTCCAAAGCTACTTCAGTAAATTCAACGGCGTCCGCAAATATTGTTAACTTAAAATTAAGGTAATTCGCACCCAATGATATGTTGAATCAGTCAATTATTCTTGACGGCGTCAAATAATACATTTTATGTAAAAAATTAAGGAGATTCACATGCAACGATTAATTGTGCATTGAATAATTTCAAAATATTTGTTTACTTTATTTGATTTATTGGATATAATAACTGAATTAACATAAATAAATGGAAGAAATTATAAATTTTATACATGAATTAGATACATTAAAAGCAAATGTCAGACGGATGACATGTAGTCAGGCTCCATTGTTCAAAGTCTAAAATTGCACCGATAAAGGAGATCGCTTTGCCACGGGTGGAATTTTGTACCACTGAGTTGGGAGCAAAACATACTACAAAGGTGAAAACAGAATTGGGTTTCGAAGATCTAAAGACTATTTTTTGGACAGATTCAGAGATCACGTTGTACTGGATCAACTCGGAACCATCAACGCTGAAGACGTTCGTTGCCAACAATGTGAAACTAATACAAGACAGGTCACTTAGCACTCAATGGCAACATGTGGGGACAAAAGAAAATCCTGCAGATTTTATATCTAGAGGGATGAAACCAGATCGTATGCCTGGATGTTTGATGCTGTTTTATGGACCCACATTTCTTACTACAGAAGAACGCATCGATGCACAGTGCGAAATATGAACACTTTAGTGGAACTTAACTCATAACTTTTAATGTAAAGGACGTAGCTTATTAAATTTTCCAAAAATGTTTCATATATTTGTGGGTCGTATGTGGATAAATATGGGCCCCAAAGACCCGTGGTAGCCTATAGCCCCACGTGGCGACCGTTTATATATATTAGGTTAATTTTTCAACCGATTTTGCCGTAATTTGGTATATTGGAGTTTCAGTGGATGGAGAACATCTGTACAAAATATTGCCAATATCTGTTCGAGTTTTGGTATAGTACCCATTGAGCAGTACCGGCCGATATGACATATTTAGAAGGTTCCAAGCACATTTGCCAACCATTTGTTTGTATTTTGGCATAACAAATGAAAATTCCCCGGCCAGGCAACATCAAACCACTTTTCAACGGTGGCAAAATACCCCTCCGTAATGTTAGCGACATTTCCTGAGTATTTCAGCCATGAAAAACTTCTCTTCAAAAGTGGTGTCTTGGACACGCCGTTCGGATTCGCGATAAACTGTACGTCCCATATCATTGAACTATTATGAATCGGGGTGCATTCATTGATATAAGAGAAGTCTCCCTTGTCCCTTATGGGATGTTTGTGGAACCATTATTATTATTATTATTATTATTATTATTATTATTATTATTATTATTATTATTATTATTATTATTATTATTATTATTATTATTATTATTATTATTATTATTATTATTATTATTATTATTATTATTATTATTATTATTATTATTATTATTATTATTATTATTATTATTATTATTAATTATTATTATTATTATTATTATTATTATTATTATTATTATTATTATTATTATTATTATTATTATTATTATTATTATTATTATTATTATTATTATTATTATTATTATTATTATAGTTAACACACTGCAGTCTTCACGAGCCACTGTCTTGCGATACTTTTCTGCTACACGTGTTGCCGAGTAAGCAATTACGGAGTATTGCGAAAATGCAACATGATATGTTCCCACAGGCACTCAACTTTAACACGAGTTGCATTGTCAACATAATTCACCTGTGGGAAACATATTTGGTAGAGTAATAACGGCGTCGCTGCCAAGATATGGAGACTTAAAGCTAAGAAGGAGAATTTGGAAACGGCAGTGTTGTTCGGGAGTCGTGCGTGTTTAGTTCTAATTTTATACTTGATATACTGATTGTGAAATTAAAAATCCTTTTTGTAATTTTAAATAAACTTGTGAAATTCAAAAACGGTGTAATTAATTTTCCGTCTGTTGACGGAGTGTTCTTTTTTATTTCGATATTACGAATAAAAACTCTTAACTGGCGCCCGGGCAGGGACCCTGCAAAAGGTCCTTAAAAAATAAAAAGAAAAATTGAAGAAAACTTAAAAATATTAAAAAAAACATTGAAGAAACAATATATTGAAAAAGTGAGAATACTTAAAATAAAATTTTTTTTTTTTTTTTTTGAAAATATTTAAAATATAAAAATATTGGAAAAGTTTAAAATATTTAAAAAATAAAAAAGTGGAAATAATCAAAATAAAAATATTGAAAATATTTAAAAAATATTGAAAAAATTTAATTATATTTAAAAAATAAAATATTGGAAAGGTGAAAATATTCAAAAAGGGTGAAAATTTTTAAAAATAGAAATATTGAAAAAATATTAAAAATATTTAAAAAAAGAAAAAAATAAAAATATCCTGCATATGAAACTCTTAATTTTCACGTAAGTACTATTACAATGGAAGATTTAAAGAAGTCAGTTACTGAATTGTCGGGTGCTGTAAACGCCCTAATAAGTAATATCCGGAGCGTAAAGGTACGCCTGGGCAGTATTGAGCAAATGAATGGGCAAAACACTCAAGCCCTGAATACGCTCAATAGTGGGGTCGCAGGCATGTCTCAGAGAGTAGACGGAAAGGAATTATTTTTTCAATGACACTAATTTAACACTTCTATTCCAATGACACTTATTTAATGAGTTTATATTAAGATTCAGACTATCACGATCCACTCCCGAACTCCAATTGGTTCTCCAATTAAAGATACATAAGTCAAATTGAGTTTTTCCACGAAATATAAATAAAAACGTTATATTCATAACTATTGCCGACTGTTTTAACATACTACTATTCTACCTCTATATGTTGTTGGAGGTAAGGCGAGTCATTCTTACAAGACCGCTAATGTTTTAAGTAATGAATTTTTAGAAAAAAGGTTTTTAATATATTATTTTTGCTACCGATTGTTTGCTTATCTCGTATTCGAAATACTTTTTATTCTTTTATCCGCATTAAGGAAATATTTGTTAATACAAATTTGTTAAAAGAAATCTCAAGCTATATCAAATTTAAGGTAAATTTTTGCTATCGTTTGGGTACTCGACTCCGAAACTATCTTTACGGCGCAAGAAAGATTAAAATTTATACAGACTATCAACCGCTTACCTACGCTTTGGGTGATCGGAATTTCAACGCAAAATTGAAAAGATGGAAGGCTCGCATTGAAGAATATAGCCACGAATTGATTTATAAGCCAGGTAAATCAAATTACGTGGCTGATGCATTATCACGTCTGAAAACCCAAATCAACCATCTAACTTCAGGAACAGATACTGCTAGCGAGGGTGCCGACTCAAGAACCGAAACCGCTTCGGAAGGAGTTCCGAGCGATTCAGCAACAGAATCGGCATTCGAGGGTCGCGACGAGAATCAGGCAATTGACAACGAACCAAGGGACAGTGATACTGTAGCAACAATGCATAGCGCAGAAGAAGATAGTTCAGAATTTATACCACACGTGGAAGCCCCCATTAACGTCTTTCGAAACCAACTGATCTTTAGCGGAAGTACATACGCCTATGAAGAACCGCATCCTGGATACACACGCCACTATATCCCCGTCAATAGTCTTTGCAGGGAAGAGCTGACAAAAATACTGAAAGAAAAACTCAGACCAAACATACTTAATGGAATTAAAATGCCAGAGGAAAAACTATCAATTCTTCAAGAAGTGTTTCGTGATCATTTTTCAAAATACAAAGTAAGAATTACACAGAGAACTGTTGAGGATCTAAGGAACATTGACAATATTCTTGAGATAATTGCCAAAGAACATAAAAGAGCTCACCGAAATATTGCTGAAAACAGGCAGCAAATTTTGGAAAAATATTATTTCCCCAGAATGAGCAGCCTGATCCGGAAATTCGTGGCAACGTGTGAAATTTGCAAGCTAAATAAATACGACAGGCATCCATCCGTGCCTTTGTTACAAGCCACCCCGATACCGCCATACCCCTGCGAAATCCTTCATATAGACATTTTTGAAATTCAGGGCGAAAAATTCATTTCATGTTTAGACAAATTTTCCAAATTTGCCAAACTCTTCCATATTAAAAATCGATCGACGTTGCATTTGCGTGAACAAATTATAAAACTACTGCATTATTTCACGGCTCCAAAAGTTTTAGTTACAGATAATGAAAGTGCTTTTCTGAGTCCTATAATTCAAAATTTCATTAAAATTTTGGGAATCCAGCTGTACCGCACACCAACGCAACGCAGTGAGGTGAACGGTCAGGTAGAAAGATTCCATTCAACAGTCTTGGAAATTTATCGTTGTCTAAAAGCTGAGTATAAAGACCTCAAGCTAAGAGAGCTGTTAAATATTGCAGTGGATCGATACAATGACACAGTACATACAACCACTAAGAGAAAACCGAATGACGTATTTTTTAATAGATCCGAAAGGATCAACTTTCAGAAGCTCTTAAACTTCAAGCAAAAAATCAATAACGACCTCTCCACGGAATTGAAAAGAGTACAAAAACTTCAGCTAGAGCGGCATAATGCTAACCGCAAAAGCCCAAAAAAATTCAAAAAAGGGCAAACAGTCTATGTAGCTTACAGACAGAGGAAGGGTAAACAGAAACCTCTTTACGTAAAAGAAAGGATTTTAAAAGATAATAAGGTTACTGTGTCAACCGAAAGTGGTCGAAGAATTCATAAAAATCACATTAGAAACGAAATTCTGCCAAGCTCTTCTAGCCAAAAAAAAAAAAAAAAAAAACTAACAGAAATTTCGATCGAGGTTGCTTAGCTTAACAAGAGCATGCCTGTAAGCGAGATAAATCGTACCTTAGTAGGTTGGGGAAGGCATGCCTGTCCTCGACTAAAACGGAATACTACGATCTCCCCATGGCAAGTTCGAGAAAAATGCTAAGCAACGCTCATATCAAACGATATCAAATTCTTGAAAGTTAAATCCTTAGAATCCTTTCCGTGTTAAAATTTTATGAATTCACATTATTTTACATAAAAATGTATGAAGAACAAAATCGAAAGATAAAGAAATTCTTATACAATCAATTGGAACTGCACCCGAAAGTGAACTAAAAGCCTCTGCAAGTAATGACAATGTCAATGCCCTGGCAGCTCAGCAATGGCATAAGGTTGAGAGGCATAGGTAGTGACATTGTACATTTAGTCATGCTTTGTTGGAAGTACGGTGACATACCTCAAAAAGAAAAAATAAATAAAAGGAACCCATCGGGTCACAAATATACATTATTACAAATAAAAGGAACCCATTGGGTCACAAATACAAAATATAAAAAAACAACAAAAATAGGAACCCATCTGGTCACAAGTACAAAATAAAAAAAAGGAACCCATCGGGTCACAAATACAAAATATAAAAAAAAAACAAAACAAAAAGGAACCCAAAGGGTCAAAATAAAAAAAAGGAAAAAGGCTACTAACCCTTACTAACAAATATCCCGCTCATAGTTTCATTCAATAGAAACTTTTCCGCCTTCCCGAAATCCTCTCACTCCAATTAACTAACTACTAACACATTAAAATAGAAACATTTGATAATTTCTTTTACAATATAAATTGTGAAAGCCTAATTTTTCTTTATTACATTTCAATATTAAAATACACTATTGAATAATTAGATTTGAAACATCAAATACCAAACAATTACTAAATGTAATTTCTGATTCATTTTCAAAAATTTACACCAATTTATATTCTTAAATTTGTAACCTTACGAATATATTGGAGTTCCAACAGTAAAATTTAATATTGTTATTGAGGGATTAGAATTAAAAGGATTAGAATACATTATTATTCGAATAATTTGCTATAATTTTCATACTTTAATGTGTTTAAATTTTTCTATGAAATAAGATTTATTTACGTAACGTAACAGTTTCCTATTTTGAACACTTTTATGTTTTAATTGATACGATAGACTTAAGCCATTAGACTATAATTATTTCTTAGGTTATGCCTCTGTGCAACCGCACAAGCATATGTCGTATTTAATCTGGACTCTCCTCTTCTAACTATTCGTGATGACTATGGCTGGATGATCAATGGACACTTCAAATTAATTCATAACATCGACTTAAAACGTTATGAGAATATATTAAATCGATTAAAGGACGAAAACGATAAGATGAATGAGACAACCGGCATCAAGGATGTTATCAACTTTCACCTGGAAAGAATTCAAATTCAACTTGATGAACTAAAGGGACCTAAAGTCGAGAGATTTAAACGCTCAATTAACTGGATCGGTTCCGCGTGGAAATGGATAGCTGGCTCGCCTGATGCATCAGATTGGGATGAGATTCTGCGAAGTCAAGACACAATTATTTCTAATAACAACCAGCAATACAAAATCAACTCCGAAATTTCCATGAAAACTCAAGAGATCTTGCGAACCCTTAATGGAGCTGTTACTACAACAAATGATATTCTGGGACACAGCATTCAGGCCAAGTTTTCACAAGAGTTACAACACAAGGTTATGATTCTGAAGGATGAAGTGGGCGAATTAGTCTTAGCTTGCCAAATGGCCAAGGCTAAAGTTGTAAATAGCAACCTATTGAACAAAGAAGAGATAAATCAATTAATAGGTGAAATAGAAGTTCTTCCTTATAGTAATTTTATTGAAGCCATTGAATATAGCGAACCCTCTATTTACACCAATGGTACTACCCTGCTCTACATACTGTCGATGCCAAAAGTAGAGGAAACCAAATTCAACCACCTGATCGTACGAGCAGTCTTAAAAAAGGGTCAGAAAGTGGATCTAAATTATAAAACCATACTGATGAACAAGGACGAAACCTATGGTATCAAGGGCAATTGTCTACGTTTAAGCACAGCCATGGTTTGCAACAAGGAAATGCTTGATCTGTTGCCAGAGGACGATTGCTTACCACGACTTTTGAAGGGTGGTCAAACAGCTTGCCGCTATGTAACTGGTGGGGAATCAAGGATAGAACTACTCAAAGAAGACACATTATTCCTGGACAACTTTAATGGTAGCATTTGGTCTAACGGAACGTCCCATCACCTAGATGGCTCCTTCATTTTACAAATGGAAAATGAATCCTTGACGATCGACAATAAATTATATTGGAGTATAGCCAGTTCAGGAGTGCAAGTTCTCCCACCTGTACTTACCACCATCACAAAGAAGAGCCTGTCAGTAAACCTTAATCTCATCCATGAAATGGCTTCAACAAATATACAGTTATTGGGGTACCTAAAGGAAAAAACTTCATGGTTTATGACATCTGGATCATTGGCCCTGTTCCTATTAATGGGCCTAATTTTCATAATCTGGAGGAAATTGACAACAAAGACCGACCTCCCTAAACTCAACCTGCGAATACTACAACAAACTTCGTCCTCACATCCGAAGATCTTTAAAGGGGGAGGAGTTAACACACTGCAGTCTTCACGAGCCACTGTCTTGCGATACTTGTCTGCTACACGTGTTGCCGAGTAAGCAATTACGGAGTATTGCGAAAATGCAACATGATATGTTCCCACAGGCACTCAACTTTAACACGAGTTGCATTGTCAACATAATTCACCTGTGGGAAACATATTTGGTAGAGTAATAACGGCGTCGCTGCCAAGATATGGAGACTTAAAGCTAAGAAGGAGAATTTGGAAACGGCAGTGTTGTTCGGGAGTCGTGCGTGTTTAGTTCTAATTTTATACTTGATATACTGATTGTGAAATTAAAAATCCTTTTTGTAATTTTAAATAAACTTGTGAAATTCAAAAACGGTGTAATTAATTTTCCGTCTGTTGACGGAGTGTTTTTTTATTTCGATATTACGAATAAAAACTCTTAACTTTATTATTATTATTATTATTATTATTATTATTATTATTATTATTATTATTATTATTATTATTATTATTATTATTATTATTATTATTATTATTATTATTATTATTATTATTATTATTTTTATTATTATTATTATTATTATTATTATTATCATTATTATTATTATTATTATTATTATTATTATTATGTTGTGTTATCGGTTTGTTATCGATAACTCAACGTAATTAGCCCTACATTAAAGCCAATAGAAGACGACAGCCGTTTAGAATTCAACAGCTGATTACAACTTAACTGCTGTTTACAACTAAACAGCTGTTTAGAACCTTAAATGAATTGTTTATTTCTAAGGACAATAAATTAAAAGAAAATAGAAATAAGTATTTACCGTTATATTTAATATATAAGAAGGAACAAATATTAAATAAAATCAATAAGTTTTTATCAGCCGAATTGTTGGCATCAAAAAAATATTTCTTTTATTAAAGCACTACAAAGTGCTGAAAATATAAATATTGCCTTGGCGCTATTGAGTGCCTGCAAGAAAACCAAAAGTGAAATTTTCTGCCAGTGGCGTTTTTAGTCGCCGGCAACACAACCTAGGTAGGTCCTTAATAATACAAAGGAAACAAAGTTTTGCTCCCACACCACATGGCGATCCTGCCAGGAGATTCCCCGATTCCTGTTGAAGCTGCGAATCCAGTCAACATCACACCTGGTCCTGCACCTTTATCTATTCAGGAGTATCTGGTAAGGCAGCAAAGAGCGCGAGAAGCCAAGCTTGTCCAGATTCCACCAACTGAGAAGCCTAAACACAAAAGAGGTGGAAAAATAGTGAGACTTCGACGACAATTGGCTGACCTAAAAAACCGAATTTTTCTGACCCTCCTCCACCATTGAACATGGCGTCGGAGCTGTGGATTTTGGTAGATGAAATTGAGTCTCAAATGAAACAAAAACCAAAAACATCCCAATAAAACAAAACAGAAGAGAAATTTATGTCATTTTATTTCAATATGGTACAATTATCTAATTCAATTTACAAACACAAACATTAAAAACACAATTAAAATCTAAAAATTGTTGTAATTTACACATAATTTATCAATATAAAACAAACAAATTTTCACACTATTACGGAACTTATTTAAAACGAAAAAAAACACGAGAACTATGAGCTGTTAGAAATAGCGTACAAAGCCACTTCAGTAAATTCAACGGCGTCCGCAAATATTGTTAACTTAAAATTAAGGTAATTCGCACCCAATGTTGAATCAGTCAATTATTCTTGACGGCGTCAAATAATACATTTTATGTAAAAAATTAAGGAGATTCACATGCAACGATTAATTGTGCATTGAATAATTTAAAAATATTTGTTTACTTTATTTGATTTATTGGATATAATAACTGAATTAACATCAATAAATGGAAGAAATTATAAATTTTATACATGAATTAGATACATTAAAAGCAAATTTAAAGAAAAGTATAAATAAAACTTTTTCCCAAAATTACGTTAACGAAAAATCTGATAGACTAAGCTTTATAAGGAATAGAATAGCTGAATTTACAGATATTGAAGAATTAACAACATCGAGAACAAAAGTTGTGTCACATTGCACGGAAATAGAAAACATTTTGAAGAATTTGAAAGTAAAAAGTAAGAAAGGAATTTTGTCAATCATGGCGCAATTCGATATCGCAGTTGTGGGGAAAAAACCTGCAGGTATTCAAGGGTACATTTACGTTTTTGGATGACTTCTTGGCACAAGCAGAATTATTATCGAGCCAGGGGAGATCTAATAAACCAACAACATTTTCTCAACTACGAAATATTTTGATAGCAGCTTACCCAAATCCGAGAACATTACAACAAGTCTTGACGGAATTAGGATCCTCAACACAAGGGACTACGTCGATAACGGAGTTTAGAGAGCACATTTCAGAGTTGACGGACCAACTAAGTACATTTGAAATAGGTGGTTTAATAAAACTGAGTAAAGAAACTAAAGATGCAATCTGCAAAGTTAGGGAGAACATGGCATTGAATGTTTTTGTTAAGGGTGTACGAACCGAGTACCAAACTATTCTATTAGCCAATCCTCCCAAAAATATTGTCGAAGCTACTCAGAGATGCCTAAATGCTGGGAAAACATTAGGGTTTGAAGATAAAACCGTTTTCATGTTAAATAAAAATAATTCGGACAAAAATAGAAACGGCATAAAGGGATATACTAACAGAGACAGAGGTGAAATGGGATTCAATAACAACAGATATAATAACCGGGGAAGGGGAAACTACAGCAACAACAACAGGTATGATAGATATAACAACAACAGACACGATGGATATAACAATAAATATTATAATGATAAATATAATAACAACAATAATAATAGATCCAACAACTACAATAATGAATTCTACACGGTAGCGAATCTCTATGGCCGGAAGCTTTCTCAAAGAATGGAAAAAATCAAACCGATCTTGAATTTAAGGTGAAATATATAGTGCCAGCGATAGCCTCACAAAGCGGGTTGCAGGAAATGATCTATGGAGTCAATCACAAGAACTCATTCAGTCGATTACAACGAATTGTCGGTTATGTTTTGCGATTTTGTGAAAGGACACAAGCATGGAGAGTCGACTGAAGTGCTTTGGAGAGTCGACTGAAGTGCTTACCCCATGGAATTGAATCAATCCAAGCAACTAATAGACAAGACTATTCAGGTGTCGGATTTCGCGAAAGAAGTCCAGCAGTTGAGGAAACATGGATCATTGGAAAAGTGAAGTTCCATACACAGTTTAACTCCGTTTCTGCATGACAGAGGAATACTAAGAGTCGTTGACAGGTTGGAAGAAGCAACCTTAGCATACGACACAAAACACCTGATGTTGTTACCATACAACGATCCGATTGTGAAGCTCATCCTTGACATGATTCATAAGAAGAATAACCACTGTGGTTCCTAATTATTACTTGCCACATCAAGGCAGAAGTTTTTGATTATCAAAGTGAAGGCTATGTCATGCAACATTGTACAAAATTGTGCGAAACCGAAGTTATACAATCAAATCATGGAAAATCTCCCACCTTACAGAGTCACGCCTGCAATACCGTTTATTGTGTCCGGTGTCGACTATTGCGGGCCATTATGGGTCCACTACAAAATACTAGGGAAAAGACCACACAAAGTTTACATTGCCGTGATTGTTTGCTTTGCACCAAAAACTGTGCATTTGGAAATAGTGACCGATCTTACTACAGAAGAACGCATCGATGCACAGTGCGAAATATGAACACTTTAGTGGAACTTAACTCATAACTTTTAATGTAAAGGACGTAGCTTATTAAATTTTCCAAAAATGTTTCATATATTTGTGGGTCGTATGTGGATAAATATGGGCCCCAAAGACCCGTGGTAGCCTATAGCCCCACGTGGCGACCGTTTATATATATTAGGTTAATTTTTCAACCGATTTTGCCGTAATTTGGTATATTGGGGTTTCAGTGGATGGAGAACATCTGTACAAAATATTGCCAATATCTGTTCGAGTTTTGGTATAGTACCCATTGAGCAGTACCGGCCGATATGACATATTTTGAAGGTTCCAAGCACATTTGCCAACCATTTGTTTGTATTTTGGCATAACAAATGAAAATTCCCCGGCCAGGCAACATCAAACCACTTTTCAACGGTGGCAAAATACCCCTCCGTAATGTTAGCGACATTTCCTGAGTATTTCAGCCATGAAAAACTTCTCTTCAAAAGTGGTGTCTTGGACACGCCGTTCGGACTCGGCGATAAACTGTACGTCCCATATCATTGAACTATTATGAATCGGGGTGCATTCATTGATATAAGAGAAGTCTCCCTTGTCCCTTATGGGATGTTTGTGGAACCATTATTATTATAATTATTGTTATTATTATTATTATTATTATTATTATTATTATTATTATTATTATTATTATTATTATTATTATTATTATTATTATTATTATTATTATTATTATTATTATTATTATGTTGTGTTATCGGTTTGTTATCGATAACTCAACGTAATTAACCCTACATTAAATCCAATAGAAGACGACAGCCGTTTAGAATTCAACAGCTGATTACAACTTAACTGCTGTTTACAACTAAACAGCTGTTTAGAACCTTAAATGAATTGTTTATTTCTAAGGACAATAAATTAAAAGAAAATAGAAATAAGTATTTACCGTTATATTTAATATATAAGAAGGAACAAATATTAAATAAAATCAATAAGTTTTTATCAGCCGAATTGTTGGCATCAAAAAAATATTTCTTTTATTAAAGCACTACAAAGTGCTGAAAATATAAATATTGCCTTGGCGCTATTAAGTGCCTGCAAGAAAACCAAAAGTGAAATTTTCTGCCAGTGGCGTTTTTAGTCGCCGGCAACACAACCTAGGTAGGTCCTTAATAATACAAAGGAAACAAAGTTTTGCTCCCACACCACATGGCGATCCTGCCAGGAGATTCCCCGATTCCTGTTGAAGCTGCGAATCCAGTCAACATCACACCTGGTCCTGCACCTTTATCTATTCAGGAGTATCTGGTAAGGCAGCAAAGAGCGCTAGAAGCCAAGCTTGTCCAGATTCCACCAACTGAGAAGTCTAAACACAAAAGAGGTGGAAAAATAGTGAGACTTCGACGACAATTGGCTGACCTAAAAAACCGAATTTTTGCTGACCCTCCTCCACCATTGAACATGGCGTCGGAGCTGTGGATTTTGGTAGATGAAATTGAGTCTCAAATGAAACAAAAACCAAAAACATCCCAATAAAACAAAACAAAAGAGAAATTTATGTCATTTTATTTCAATATGGTACAATTATCTAATTCAATTTACAAACACAAACATTAAAAACACAATTAAAATCTAAAAATTGTTGTAATTTACACATAATTTATCAATATAAAACAAACAAATTTTCACACTATTATGGATCTTATTTAAAACGAAAAAAAACACGAGAACTATGAGCTGTTAGAAATAGCGTACAAAGCCACTTCAGTAAATTCAACGGCGTCCGCAAATATTGTTAACTTAAAATTAAGGTAATTCGCACCCAATGTTGAATCAGTCAATTATTCTTGACGGCGTCAAATAATACATTTTATGTAAAAAATTAAGGAGATTCACATGCAACGATTAATTGTGCATTGAATAATTTAAAAATATTTGTTTACTTTAGTTGGTTTATTGGATATAATAACTGAATTAACATCAATAAATGGAAGAAATTATAAATTTTATACATGAATTAGATACATTAAAAGCAAATTTAAAGAAAAGTATAAATAAAACTTTTTCCCAAAATTACGTTAACGAAAAATCTGATAGACTAAGCTTTATAAGGAATAGAATAGCTGAATTTACAGATATTGAAGAATTAACAACATCGAGAACAAAAGTTGTGTCACATTGCACGGAAATAGAAAACATTTTGAAGAATTTGAAAGTAAAAAGTAAGAAAGGAATTTTGTCAATCATGGCGCAATTCGATATCGCAGTTGTGGGAAAAAAACCTGCAGGTATTCAAGGGTACATATACGTTTTTGGATGACTTCTTGGCACAAGCAGAATTATTATCGAGCCAGGGGAGATCTAATAAACCAACAACATTTTCTCAACTACGAAATATTTTGATAGCAGCTTACCCAAATCCGAGAACATTACAACAAGTCTTGACGGAATTAGGATCCTCAACACAAGGGACTACGTCGATAACGGAGTTTAGAGAGCAAATTTCAGAGTTGACGGACCAACTAAGTACATTTGAGATAGGTGGTTTAATAAAACTGAGTAAAGAAACTAAAGATGCAATCTGCAAAGTTAGGGAGAACATGGCATTGAATGTTTTTGTTAAGGGTGTACGAACCGAGTACCAAACTATTCTATTAGCCAATCCTCCCAAAAATATTGTCGAAGCTACTCAGAGATGCCTAAATGCTGGGAAAACATTAGGGTTTGAAGATAAAACCGTTTTCATGTTAAATAAAAATAATTCGGACAAAAATAGAAACGGCATAAAGGGATATACTAACAGAGACAGAGGTGAAATGGGATTCAATAACAACAGATATAATAACCGGGGAAGGGGAAACTGCAGCAACAACAACAGGTATGATAGATATAACAACAACAGACACGATGGATATAACAATAAATATTATAATGATAAATATAATAACAACAATAATAATAGATCCAACAACTACAATAATGAATTCAACAACAGAGATCTTAATTATCGTAATAATAACACATACAACTATAATAACAATAAGAACTCAGATGCGTACATGAATACACGCCAACACAATCAAAAACCTAACAGGACAATTGGAGATTGTAGAACTTGTGCTTATGAAGAGCAGAGAAACGGTCGGGGCCAGGAGACAGACGAAGATGTCCAAGAAGGCCCAATATAAGAATATTTAAAATGAATGTGAAAGCACATTTATCACACTGAATTGCAAAAATATAAAGAAACATCTAACATTTGTGGTTGATACAGGAGCAGATGTATCAATTTGCAAAAATTCAAACGTCAAAAACTTAAACATACATGAAACTGCAAGTCTGACAGGCATAACAGAAAATGTTGTACACTGTTTAGGAACAGCAACAACATTTTCTCAACTACGAAATATTTTGATAGCAGCTTACCCAAATCCGAGAACATTACAACAAGTCTTGACGGAATTAGGATCCTCAACAAAAGGGACTACGTCGATAACGGAGTTCAAAGAGCAAATTTCAGAGTTGACGGACCAACTAAGTACATTTGAGATAGGTGGTTTAATAAAACTGAGTAAAGAAACTAAAGATGCAATCTGCAAAGTTAGGGAGAACATGGCATTGAATGTTTTTGTTAAGGGTGTATGAACCGAGTACCAAACTATTCTATTAGCCAATCCTCCCAAAAATATTGTCGAAGCTACTCAGAGATGCCTAAATGCTGGGAAAACATTAGGGTTTGAAGATAAAACCGTTTTCATGTTAAATAAAAATAATTCGGACAAAAATAGAAACGGCATAAAGGGATATACTAACAGAGACAGAGGTGAAATGGGATTCAATAACAACAGATATAATAACCGGCGAAGGGGAAACTACAGCAACAACAACAGGTATGATAGATATAACAACAACAGACACGATGGATATAACAATAAATATTATAATGATAAATATAATAACAACAATAATAATAGATCCAACAACTACAATAATGAATTCAACAACAGAGATCTTAATTATCGTAATAATAACACATACAACTATAATAACAATAAGAACTCAGATTCGTACATGAATACACGACAACACAATCAAAAACCTAACAAGACAAATGGAGGTTGTAGAACTTGTGCTTATGAAGAGCAGAGAAATGGTCGGGGCCAGGAGACAGACGAAGATGTCCAAGAAGGCCCAATATAAGAATATTTAAAATGAATGTGAAAGCACATTTATCACACTGAATTGCAAAAATATAAAGAAACATCTAACATTTTTGGTTGATACAGGAGCAGATGTATCAATTTGCAAAAATTGAAACGTCAAAAACTTAAACATACATGAAACTGCAAGTCTGACAGGCATAACAGAAAATGTTGTACACTGTTTAGGAACAGCACGTTTAACACTGAACGCTGATTCAGAGGAATTAACACATGGATTTTACATAGTTGATAATTATTTCCCCGTTCCAACAGATGGAATTATTGGACGGGACATTTTGGCAAAATATCTATGTACAATAGATTTAGAATCATTCACCATACATTTTTGTATAAACAACAATGAAATAGTTCTACCAATGAACACTGTTTAGCTCAGAGGGGCTCCGCCGATAGGTGCCAGACGCCGAATGCGTAGAGCAGTGGACCTTATGTGGAGGTATGTATATCCAAAACACAAGAGTTTTCTTAATAATAATAGCCAAATGCTTTATTGGTTTAGTTGGTGGTGGTAAACAATATTACCTTTGGCAACGATATGCCCCTTCTATGCACAACGATATGTGCCTTGCAAACGATATTGCGTGCTGTCTGTCCGACCGACAGAGATATACTTAAGATGTTTTAAGGAGGCGGCAAAATAAACTGATTATTAATTACTCATTGAAATGGCAAATGCGCTTGCACAAGGTTGCAATCGACCGTAGCGCATACATTTCAACGAACAATTAAAGACCAAAACAGGGCTATACAAAAAGAATATTTAGCACAAATGTAACTTAAACATTCCGACCCCTTGAAACAACAAAGTATGTTTCAACACAATAATACTTAATCTATGTTATCTCCGGTAGTAAGTACGAGATGTATAGTGCATTTGAGCATGTGGTTCGACTAAAATATACGGAATAAAAAGGCAAATGAACCTGCAGCAACAGATTCGGGATCCAAATCAGCTATAACCAATTAAACGATGTATTTAGGATGAATCTGTAGCAACAGATTCGTACTTCAAATCAAGCTGGCTGAATTCGCTAAATATTATATCATGAAGCCGTAGATGAACCTGCAGTAACAGATTCGGACTTCCATCGAGCTATATTAAACAACGAAAGTTTGTAAAATGAAGTCGCAGATGAACCTGCAGTTACAGATTCGGACTTCAATCAAGCAACTTGTTTTCCGAAAAAATATTCGATTCAATGTCTGTCGCGAAACCGATAATTTTAGTAGGTCGCTCTACAACATTCAAATTTTTCTTAATAAATTCAATTAATTTCTTCTCCGATAATTTCTTTAAATTTTTAGGAAGGACGAAATCCGATTTTTGATTTACGTCGACGACTAATTAATGATGTTCACATTTCGAAGGCCGAAATACAGGCGCTGATGCTGACAAATTGGAATTCAATGGGACTTCTTTACGATGTTGGGATGAGAGTGGAGAGTTTGAAGGCACAACTGGTACCGAATTGGACTCGCGATGTAATAATGTGTGATGCCGCTGACCACATTTAAGACAACTACATTTACTAGTACAATTGACTAGTTTATGCCCCCTTGCCAAACAATTGACGCAACATTTGTCACGTTTGACCGTAACAAATCTTCTTTTGGCCGACAAATTCTTAAATTGCTTACACAAATGCAGACGATGATTTTTCCCACGACATAGAGAACAGATTTTCCTTGAGAAGGAGGATCAGAATATCCTTTAGGAGTGGATTGCAAAACATTACTATTTGGTTTGAACCGAACTTCTTTATTAGCTACATTTTTTAAGCACACGAGGGCGCCAATCCGTTCCAAACAGTCCAAGTCTTTCCACTATGAAAGAGTCGATTTTTTAATGCTTTGCTCCCAGAGAGTCTGCGTATGTAAAGGCAGTCGTTGCAGTCACGTAAACACAAGTATCGGATCCCATTGATCCGTAGGAACGTTATAAATTGACATTGCCCAGCGAAAAGTTTGCCTCCAAAGAGGCAGTTAAATGATATGTACAAGTGATTTGGAAGTGCATCAAATTATGCATTTTCACTCATGATTTTTACAAGGGAGTGACCCCGGAAAGAGGCACTCCATTGCACCGCATTTTAACTGACCCTTTGGCATTGCATTTTAACTGAACCTTTGGCACTGCATTTTAACTGACCCTTTGGCATTGCATTTTAACTGACCCTTTGGGGTAGAATAGGAGGCAGTCCAGAGCACGTGTTTTGAATAAGAAAAAACAAATGCATTTATTATTTGTATAAAACAAAAATATTAATAACTTTATTAAATTAACACAAATTATGAAAATTCTCTATTGAATTCAATCGCAAACATGTGTGTTTCCTCCGCTCTTCATTTAATCCAAGCTTAAGTGCTTTTGCTTTATCTGCTAAAAGGGTTTGATATTGTCTTCCCATCACCAGTTAAGATTTGTACTCCAACAGCACTCCATTGGGAAATTTTCTTCTCGTGAGTTACCGGAAAAATGTTCACAAATTAAATATTATTTAGTTTGTATTAACAAATGTTTGGAAATGTTAACACGATTATCTCTTTTTGGAAATGTATTCCAGTGCCTGTAGAGATGTACAAACTGATTTATGAACATGTAGGGATCTCTAACAACTGCTAATAAAATGTAGTGAACGGAGTGCCTTTTTCACGACTCCGTTTGTACTGCATCCGGATGCTGTTAAATTGTGAGGAATTGGAGTGCCTTTTTCACGACTCCGTTGAACTGC